>NC_044310.1:7640803-7655055 GCF_007474595.2 Lynx canadensis | reverse complement strand
ATCTACGGAGCGGCTGTGATATGCCAGGCGCTGGGGTAGGAGCTGGAGACACAACACTGGCGGGACCAGACATTGTCCTGCCCTCATGGTGCTTCTGGCACTGGCAGTGGAGCTGGACTGGAGCAGGAGGCCCTCGTGGAAGGGAACACACGTGGGGCAGCGGGTCAGGGGCTTGGGGCCCACCACATCTCACCGGCTTTATATGCCCCCTCTCCCCTGTATTTTGAAGAGCTTGAGAACCAGGGCTAATCACATCACCTTGCTTACGTATTCAGACCAGAGCCTGAAGGAAAGCGGAGACGAGATGAAAGGCAGGGGGTTGGAAGAATGAAAGTCCTCGTAAAGCCTCCAACCTACTCCTTGACCGAAGGGACGGCTCACGTCCACGAGCGCTCACGTCCACGGAGCACTCACCGCAGGCCAGCGCTGTGTTGAGACCCTCACGTGCTTTCCTCGGCCCTCGAAACAACTCGGCTTGACGGCAGAAACAGAAACGCGGAGGCTTAGGGAGGTCACCCTGCCCAAGGTCAAACTGCTAGTAAGTGGCAGGTCTGGGATTCGGACCCGGGGTGTCTGATCGCAGAGACCAGGCGGTCAGTGTGCGCTCAGCTGCCCTGAAGAATCCATTCCTTGGGCTGGAAAAGCTCCCCACGATCTGATTTCACGCAGCATGCGAGCGCGGGGAAAGTGGGGGGCGGGCAGGGGAAGGTTCCCAGGCTGGTAGCTAGGCCCCACCGGCAAGGCTGCCTGAGCGAGCGAGTGAGCGAGCGTGGCCCCAGCCTCGAGGCAGCAAGAAGGAAGGGGAGCTCCGGAAACAGACGTGCTTGGAAACTCACCGGGGCTCCGAGGTAACGAGAAGCTTGAACAACCTCTCTGAAGATTCCTGGCAGTGTCCCTGGGGGAGCGAGTTCATGTATTTTAAGGAAAAAAAAAAAAATCATTAAAGAACTTAGGACGACGGAGAGGCCATAAACGTAAAATATCGGTGGTTCGACAGCATATCCCTAGCAGCCCAGGAAGAGTTCATCTTGACAAGGCAGAACGCGGTCCAAGAAATAAATCATTTTGTTTTCCCCAGATGGCTCCCCCCCGATTCTTCCCGGGATGTCTGCACCAGATCTTAATTTGCCCACCTCTCTGGGACCCGTGAAGACCGTGGCTACATCTGGACAAGGAAAGGACAAAGCGTTGGCAGAATTAGAGAAGGCTGGGCCCCCGGTGGTAGCCACGGCCTCTTCTGGAAGGGGTGCCCAAGAGAACCACACCTCCACACACCCCCAAGCCCCGCTACTGTGGTTGTCAGCAACCATAACCACGATGCCGGAGGCACTTCACTTACTGGCCATAGAGACTCGGGAGTGAGCAGACTTTAAGGTGTTGAGGACCCCCTTGGCCCTGCCAGCTCAGATCGGATTAAAGTCCGTTGCAGCCCAAGCCCGGACCCGGCCAGCTGAGACAGAGTGTCTGAGGCTGGAGGGAGAATTTCCAAGGTCCCACCCTGGCCCCCAGCCCCCACAGTCCAGGGTGACTTCCAACAAACCACCTGACCCCCACCCCCCTCTTCTCAGCTGGGAGACAGGGAGGGTGACATTGAGCGCCGGCTCTGGGGCGTCCTAAGGGTTAACTAATTAATGGTTGGAAAGTGCTTTGAAAAAATAAAGTGCTGGATAATGGGAAGGGCAATTATGTTGGGAGAAACTCCTAATTTGGCTGGAATTGATGTTAATGATAAAGTATCTGAAACATGTAGCAAGCAAGCGTGATTGTATTTTATATGACAGAGAGAGACACTCACACGCAGGGGACATGGAGAGCAGTTAATTTGGTTAAATAAAGTGAAAGATAAAAGGAACGCGGACGCCACGGAACTCGCTGTTTATCTGGACTTGGTGTAACACTTTGGAATTGGAGCGGGCCCTGTGGCTCTTATTTATTTGTTTGTGATTGACACGAATGGGGAAGTGCCAGGTTTACGGCTCAAAAAGAGGCCGTGGAGAGCAGGCTCTGATCAGGAGGCCTCTGAACTGGTGCCCGCTGCGTTCCCAGGAAGGAGCCAAGGTCTCCGAGAGAGAGTCAGGGTGGGTGAGGATGTCCCCGCTGCACCCCAGCCTGGAGGCAGAAGCTTTGCCCACCTGAGCTGGGGGTACTGGGAGGACCACCAGTACAGCTCTCTCACCTTCCAGAGAGAGAGGATCTGAGCCCCCCAAAGGAACCAACGTTTAGGAGCACTTGTCTGCCAGGCCCTGTGCTAAGATGCTATGGTTCCATCTAATCCTCAAAGCAGTCCTGGGGTGGGTGCCACTTTCCTCCCCAGCTTACTAACAGAGGACGAAACGAAAGCTCAGAGAGGTAAAGCAATGTGTTCAAGGTCACACAGCCAGGAAGGGGTAGAGCAGGGAGTAGGGCTCAGGCAGCCTGACTCTGGGAGTAAAGCCCCATGATGGTGACTTTTGGACCATCAATATCGAGCGCTCTTGACATTCACAGCTCTGCTCTCCTTGACGAGTTCTGCTTAAGCAGGGAACCAGGACAAGGAAGTGGGGAGAGTTTTACACCTGTCCAGTGAGGACTGAGTGCCGGGCCCGCCGGCCTGGGATCCTCTTGGGAGGGTTTAAGCCATAGCTTTGTGCCTGAGAGGAGAGCATGAGATTGCCCCGGGGAAGAGCGGGAGCCTTGGTTTCTGGAAGGTCTGTGAGGTCCCCGCAGGTCCAGATTAGTATTCAGTATTTATAATATTTCCATAATGGTAAAACAAAAGAAAACAAGCAGAGAGAATGCATTTTTAATCACCAATCATTTCTCTTTGTTTGTTGTGAATGAACAGCGAGGTGAAATAGTATTTCATAATCACCCCATTCGAGTTTTCCTCCCCTCAAAGCACCGAGAAATCTCTAAATAAAATAAATAAACAGCCAAGACCTTAAAATAAATTCCAGAGGGCAGAGTGCTACGTGTGGGTTATCACAGCTGTGAGGAGGCAGGGGCTGGGAGGTGGGGAAGGGAGGACAAAGGGACAGGGGCCTTGTCAGTTACCTGGAATCAGACACCCAGCTCTAGGGGACCCACAGCAGGGTAAGAGAAGCAGGGCAATGGTTTGAAGACCCCGGTGGAGCTGAAGCAGACTCCCCACCCTTCACTTCCTCTTCTTTATTCTTCCGGAATTTTCTGCTCTTCATCCTCTCACTGTACACCGAGGGACTCCTGTCCCTTGCCCCCTTGGAGCTTCACAAGCTCCCTCTCAAAAAGCTACCCATCCAGAGAATCTTCTCGGTAGAGCGCCTGCCTGTCCTCTGGGCTAGTCTAACCCTCTCAAGTGATAGAGGAAGAAACCGTAGCAAAAAGAGAATGGAAGGTACATATTCGAGGCCCCGACCCCCCAGCAAGCTAGTGACAGAGTTGGACCTGGAACTCTGGGGGGCTTGACTCTGCCAGGTCACCCCTCATCTATCTGCACTTATCTCCGGGTATCTTTGAGAAACCTCCTACGCCACTGAGTTTTCTCCATGGGCTGTTCCTGGTATTTCGCTTTGTACATCTCAGCTTCCCCAGACACTCAGGTTCTAGCAAGGGTCTTAGTACATGGGGCACTCACCAGATGTTTGTTAGTTATATGGATGGATGGATGGATGGATGGATGGATGGAAGGATGGATGGAAGGATGGACGGAAGGATGGACGGAAGGGTGGCTGGCTGGCTGGCTGGATGGATGGATGGATAGACGGATGATGGAATGGATGAATGGATAGCTGGATGGATAGATACATTATAGGATGGATGGATGAATGGATGGGTGGATGGATGGATGGATGGATGGATGGATGGATGAATAGAGGCTAAAGCTGATTTGATTCCTTCATTGGCCATTAGCTATCACCAGATAGATAAATAAGCCATTCAGCGAAGTTTAGTTAACATCTGAGGTCCTAATGCCTTGAAATTATGTCTCCAACAATCTCCTGAAGGACCCCAGAAAGAAAAAAATCACCTTATAGCAAATCAAACCCCTTCCAGGTAGAAATTTGAGGCAGAGCTCTGGGGCCAAGTAGGCCCTATTTTCAAGTGAGTCATGTGATGGTAAACAGCACTGGCCTGGGGTCAGGGGACCTGAACTCTGCTCCCACTCTGCCACTAACTAGTGCATGGTTATAGGTGATAAAGTGGCTTCCTCTCTCTGGGCCTCAGTTGCCTACTCTGAAATGTTCTCTATTAAATATTCTAGGCTCGGAGTCAGGCCCCTTCACTGCAGAGAATTCAGCCAGAACGCAGAAGAACTCTACCTCCGGAGCTCCTATTTTGAGGTCTGGGCAGCCCCTCTCCCGCTGTTTTTGGCCCCCCACATGTTTAGGAACACCATTTAGCCCTCCCCAGCCTTTTCCCTGTTTGGGCAGTTGGAATGGGGGTAGCTCAAAGCATCAGGATATTCTCAAAGCCAGGTTGTTCTGGCCACAGCCAAGGCCCACACTCCCTCTGAATCCTATTGAAAAAATAATAAAAAGGTAATTACTTTGTCATTACTGAACACTGGTTTGTCTTTTTTTTTTTCTTAAGCCATGACCATAAATAACCAGCCCATTACCCTTCAGAGTGGACACACATATCCATACAGGACCTGCCTCCTTCTAAATGCTGGTTCTCCCCTCCAGGCCACCACGCCCTGGTATATACCACACATTCACACACACGTGTGCATCAGACACGGGGACGCTGCTCCTTCGGCTGACATTTTCTAAGCATTTTGCCAGATTCTGGGAATAATAATAATCATTATTATGTGTGAATCCAGGCTAAGTGTTTTGTATGAATTATCTTGATGAATCCTTCTGACAGTGCTGTGGGGCACATACTGATTTTGTTGCCATTTTACAGATGGGTAGTGTAAGCTGAGGGAGGTCGGGAAACCTGCCCAAGGTCAAACTGCTAGTATGTAGTAAGTTGGTAAGTAGCAGAGGTAGGATGGGAACCCATGTTACCCGGTTGGGAAATCCACGCTCCAATACACCCATTATTTACACGTAGACTTAAAAATCGCGCACACACATACACACACACACGCAGTCTGCTGGGAGAAGATAATTGTAATACGGGGTGATAAATACGGTGGCAGAGGAAACAAGGGGGCTGTGGGATGCCCAGCTAGAGGCATCCAAGTCAATTTGGGGCAGGGGGACATCAAGGAAGGCTCCTCGGAAGAGGTGATACCTGCTTTGGTCTTTTTTTTTTTTTTTAATGGTTATTTATTTTTGAGACCGAGAGACACAGAGCACGAGCAGGGGAAGGGCAGAGAGAGAGGGAGACACAGCATCCGAAGCAGGCTCCAGGCTCTGAGCTGTCAGCCCAGAGCCCCATGGCGGGCTTGAACTCAAAAACCGCGAGATCATGACCTGAGCTGACGATAAGACACTCAACCGACTGAGCCACCCAGGCCCCCCCGCTTCGGTCTTAATGGGCGAGTGGGAGGAGGACAAGTGAAGAAAGGGAAGAGAGGCCTGGGCAAAGGCCTGGCGGATCTCTAGGCAGCTCCGTGCGGCTGGAGGAGAGGGTGTGCAGGCGCACGACAGAGAGAATGTTGACAGGTGAGGCTGGAGAGGCGGGCGGGCCATCACTCACATCCGGGCCAGGCTGGCACAGCGGGGCAGCCCTCCCCCACCCACATTCAGCTACCTGGCACTCCTGTCCGTGTGACACAAGTGCACCTCATCAGCAAAACAGCTCTTTCCTGCCTCCCCGGCCAGCCCCACCCTCCGTGAGACAACGTGCCATGGGCGGCGGCTGGCAGGTGCCAGTCGGGAGAAAGCATGGCTACTTCCGGAGTCTTAGGACAGGTTCCTTTTGCGGTGGCCTGGCCACGTCAACCTCAGGCAGGACTGCATCCCGGGGCCGAGGCAGCCCTACCATGACCGGTCCATTTCGCGTCTACCCTCAGAGGTCTGTGCTGACTTGAGATCTGGGCCAGGTGGACAGAACCGGGGGGGGGGGGGGGTTGGGCACACTGTGATAAGGTTGTATTCGCTGTGTGGCAGGAGCCACAAGGCCTCGGGAACTTGGCTTTTGCTCTGAGGACAGGTGGTCCCTTCCAGTTCTCCATCACTCGGTTTCCCTTGCTCACCAGAGCCCCAGTGCCAGGCCTGCCCCTCCCTGGCAGGCAGGGGAGGGGTCAGGTGTTGCCCGTGGATCTTTGGGTAAGAGGTGACGTCAGCAGTCAGCCCTGCCCTTCACCTGGCTTTACTTTTCTGCATTCAGGTGTCTGTTGAGCACAGTCTTCCCGTGTGCAAACAGAGCACAGCCGTACCTCCGTGACCAAACCCTCCTTTAAAGGGACGTGTAGCCCCACACAGGTGGGCACACTCAGGTGCACACTCTCCCGTCGCAGATAAAATCAACCATACCCCGCAGTGCCAGGCACGAAAGACACTCCTATCCACACACACATCCTCAACTCGCCCAGGCAGCCCGCTGGGGCGGGCCCCCAAAGAGGTACCCAGTGGGCTTCCTTTCAATTCATTCTTCTAATCGTTTAATCCAATGCACACCCAAATACACGACTCTCTGCTCGTGGGTGTTTTTAAAAAAATCTTCTGCATTATATTTATATTTGTATTTCTCTGGGTTTCCTGAACTGTTAACGTGGAGTGTGAATTACCCTTTTTTTCTTCCCCCAGAAATTTAAAGCTATTTTTTTTTTAAGTTAGATGGTTCAGAGGATTTTAAAACTGGAAGGGGTCATAGAGATGAGAGCCCCTGGAACTGGAGAATATTTCCTAAAAGGGAAAAAATTAGTCACCTGCAACTCTTCTCGTTACCAGGCAGGGGTAAACATAAATCCTCAAAAAAAGTGAGTTAATTAGAACACGCTAGAAAGGAGAAGCCTGAACGGGAGCTGCGTGAGAGAGCCCGGGCGGGGAAAGCAAAAGCAGGTACGATGTGTGGATCTCGAGCTCGGAAAACAGATCGTATTTATGGCACAGAAATCCCTAAGGCTCCTCTGTCAAGAGAGGTTTCTGGAAGGTGTGGGCGCAGAGAGGTAGGAGGAAGACAGAGCTCATCTCTGTGGAGGCTGCAAGACTGAGATAGACCCCACCCCTCCACCCCCAACAGTTGAGCAGATGCCCGAGAAGCCTGGGCTCAGGTAGACGGTCTGCAAAAGAACTACGCTTCAGGAAGCTGCCCTCTGCTCATCTCTGCCCGAGGCTATGGGTCTGAACAAGGCCGCTCAAACCTTGAAACAGCCCCTGCTTGTGGCCAGCGTGGTTCTAATAAGGATTCATTACTAGAATCACAGACTCTTTCACCCATTAAATGAACAGGGGTTAAAAAAGAGAGAGAGAGACAGAGAATACCAGAGGTTGGACATCTCAGGCAGAGAACACTGCCAGTGGGAGAGCAAACCCACCCAGCCTCCCCCGGGGCCGAGGGGCATTTGGCAACAGGAACAAAAAGCTTTGAAATGTGCGTACTTTGTTTATTCAACAATGCCACTTTAAGGACGGCGCGCGATTATTTCTGGACCAGGATATTCATTGGAGTTATTTATACTAATGGAAAAGTGTTGGAAATGAGTCTGATGTCCAAAATTTCCAAGAGTCAGGGAATGGGTAAGCAGATGGTGAGTAGCTCTACAATACAGCCATCAAAAATCCTGTTGGGGAAGAATAGTCAGTGACATTAGAAAATGTTTGTGCTGCGTGTATGTGGCGGGCTAAAAAGCCAACCACCACCGGTGTGTGTTCAGTGTGATTCTGATGGTCTAAAAGAAGACAGAGTGAAAAAAAGCATAGCAGACAAAGCAACAAGAAAGCCTAGACTGGCAGGAAGTACACGGGAACATCAAGGGCGATCATTCATGGACGGCGGGGTTACCGATGATGTACATTTTCTTCTTCCTGTTTGTCGGTATTTTCTGAATTTTCTACGATAAACATGTATTGTGTGCAAAGTCGGAAACAAATAATCGGGTACTTTGCAAAACGAACGAGGAAAACGGGCGGTGGAAGGATTTGTCAAGTTCATCAAACTTGGATGGGATTCAGGAACCAAGCTTAGCTTTGGGGAAAAAGCCCCTCTCCCACTCTCCCTTCCCAGGACTCCCAGGAGAGACACTCGTAAATAAAAGAAATGCACTCAGCTTTTTTTTTTTTTATTTTTAATTACAACTTGCCCAGTAATCACCATAATCACTTATCTCGGGCATTTGTTTAATTATTCAGTTACTAAGCATCTATTGAGCACCCACTGTGCTGGTAGCACCAGGCTAGGCCCAGTGACCCCGAGAAACAGACCTCGCCCAAGGAAAATCTCAAAACCAGGAGCAGCTTAGGAAAACGGGAGACAAAGCACCTAGTCTGTAATTCTTTCATTTAGAAATAGTCCTTCTTTGTCAACATTTATTGAGTGTCTACCGTGTACAAAGTCTGGTGCTCGGCCCTGCGATCTCTTTGGTCCCTTTTTTGTCTTTTCCTAGATTCGGGTAAGACTTCCAGTTGAAGGACGCATCTGTTCTACTTCCTCTCTCCCCTCCCAGCGCACTCGCGTTCGAGTTTCATCTCGTTATGAGCTCAGAGTAAAGGTAAAATACGCTTGTTGTTCTGGACTAAGTCGGGGACTGAGGCTCTTGTCACCTCCCGGCCCAAGCAGCTCGTCCTGACAGAGAAAAGCATTGGCTCTGGAGTCAGACAGCCCAGTTCAGCTTTGGGAAAGTTAATCTCTGTGCATTGCTGTCCTCATCTGTATAATGGGTATGTTAGGTATACCCCCCCCCCCCCCCCGTTACCGTTGTGGTGAGGATCTAACAAGACGATACGAGTGCTTAGCATGATGCCTGGCGCATAACAGCCACTCAGCAAATAATAGCGATTGACGTATGATTAGGTGTCGCTTTCCGTCACCGCGGAGGACCCGAAACCAAAAAACTGTGACCGGGAAGCTGAGCTGTGATTCCTTTCAAGTCTTTCCCAATTACACAAACTGAGACAGACGCATTTATTTGTTCAACAATCAGTCATCAGGAGCCTCCTGGGTGCCAGGCCCTGTGTTTGGCACCTCGGCCTTCTGCAACCAAGATGCAGAGCCCCCACTCGGGAAGCTCACGGTCCAGTGGGGAAGGTGGTGAGGACAGGGGGAGGGGGCTCATCTCTGGAGATTCAGAAGTAGAAGAGGCTCTCAGTGGAGGCAGGGGGCCAGATGGATGACCTCAACAGGGGCCTTAGCCGACCGTCCTTCCCCTCCTGCCTACGAAGGGCCATAGTTGGGGCATAGTTTGCCAGAACTATCTATTGCCCCACTGCCGACCCCTGGCCTAATGCCAGGGAGTGGGAAATTCTGCGAAGCCCCTGTGTCAAGCAGGCAACTCCTGGCAGCTCCTGGGTTGTACCAGCCCCTCCTCTTTCCCCCATACTTTGTCCTGGGAACTTTGTCGTTATCTTCCTAAAGCACAGGCCCCTCAAGGACAGGGACCATGTAGGCTTCTCTTGATTCAGTGCCTGCCTCACAGAGAGTGAAGGCCTGCTATGTGCCAGGCACTGTTCGAGGGACGCAGAACAAAGTCCCTGTCTCCAAAGAGCTCCCATTCTAGCAGGGGCAACTGGACAGGAAATACGAAAACAAATGAATAAGCAGAATCAGTGTAAACACTCCAACAGGGTAAAAGTGAGAGAGAAAGCTGGAGAACTACTTTAGGGAGAAAGCCTCCCTGAGGAGGTGACATATGAGCAGAGATCTGAGTGATGCCAAGGAAGCAAGCGCAACAAAGGGCCATCCAGGCAGAGGGAACCAGTGCAAAGGCCCTGAGGTAGGGACAAGCTTAGCATTTTCCAGAAGCTGGTGTGTCAGGGTAATGTGACTGACAGGGGTCAGGGTATTTTATTTTAGGGAAAGCTCAGAAAATGCTAAAAGAAGCAGATGAGGAAAAAAGCATGTGATCTGTCTCTGCAAAGGGCTTGAGGGGTGGGGAATGAAGCACCCAGAGACAGCTTGAGAGATCAGGGGCTACTTTTCGGGTGTGGCGTTCTCTCTCTGCCCCTTGCTTTGTTTTAAAAAAGAAAAATCGCTTTTTCTGAGTTGGAGGAGGGGTCCTCCTCCCTCCCTTGCCAGTTTCCAGCTCCTCCCTCCCCAGATGAGGTTCCTTCAGAGGAGGTAGAAAGACTCCCTGGAGGATGGGAGAATTGCAAAGTATCTGAGAAAAAAAACACGGAGGGAAGAATAAATGTCTTAATAAAAGTTTGTGGCTTGAGAGGTGGCTGTTGGGAGGGGTGAACCTTCTAGTGAGAAAGCGAGAAGGAGAAAACCAGTGAGTTTCTCGGCAGCTCCTCAGAGGCAGGGCCTGGCTGGTTCACCTGTCTTCCCTGGGAAGGACCTGCTTACTTTTCGCTGGGGCTCCACAGAAGCCTGCCGAATGAACGCGAGCGAGCGAGCAGGACTCCTCCAGTGCATTCTGGAGGAAGAAAGGACAGAGGCAAAGAAGGGAGAGAGGGCAGGAAGAAATGAGAAGTGGAAGGAGCACTGGATGTCCCAAGGAGCAATGACAATTACTGGCATTTATCGATCACTAGCTTGGCTCAGGCACTTTTCCTGCATTAACTCATTTTCGCCTCTCAACAAGCCCAGGCAGTAGTACGTTTTTATTATCCCCATTTTACTGTTGAGGAAACTGAGGCGCAGAGGGGTCAAAATGCCTTACCAAGATCACCTTGCTGCGGAGTGACTGGGGTCTGACCACCAAACACAAGCCGTCACCCACTTCTTTATACGGCCCCAGGAGTGGAATTAGCCTCAAATCAGTAGCGAGAAAACCTGCCTCGCCACTTCTCAGGTCACTACCCTCACTGTGCCTCAGTTTCTCCTTCTGCGCAGTGGCAGGATAGGGCTTGAGCTCTTTGGGGCTGTGTGCTCTGCTGAGTCACCAGGCACAGGGTCTTAGGCGAGGCAGGCCAGCGGCCAGTTCCTGGAACTGAGGACTGATTTGATGGTGTGGGGTGGCAACGGGTCAGTGGTCCACTGGAACTGTCAAGGTGTTGCTGCTTCCTATTAATTACGGGGGTAAAGAGGGGAGAAGACGAAATGAACCTGAAAAGTGTGTCTCACTCCTAAATCTGGCCTTCTGGTGTGGACTAATCCCAAACATGGGATTCTCAGACCCATTCCAGGTGGTAAGGAGACAAGGTCTATTTTTGAGGGTTTTTTTTTTTTTTTTTCTCAGCCAATTTAAAAGCAGTAGAGATCACTCAGCAACTAAGGGATATGGGGATGGTTGGGCCTCCTCTCCCAAATCTGGAGGCTTTATTAGGGGACAGGGCCAATCCTGGCCACTCAGGGCCAGAGGACCATGGAGTCCCTAGTCTCTATCCATTAACCAATTAATTTCAAGCTTGAAGCAGGGCATGGAACGCATCCCAGCAGATATCTGTCTTGGGTAATTACCATCCAGGGCTTCTGGTTACTTCCAGTCCTGAGAAGCTTTGCCGAAACCTTGCAGATTAGGTCCCAAAGTCTACCTACCAGCCTGCAATAACATTTACCAGCCTGCGGTATTTCCTCTTAGTTTAATGCATTCTGTTGAACACGTCTCCAAACTGTGGGTCATACTTTGAATTTGCATTCATTTATTCGACAAATCGTTTAGCTATTTCGTTTACTATTGTGGTCAATTTTTCACTTCTCTCTCAGTCTGAGTGTTTATCCATTTCTTTCACGTCTGACGTTATTTCCATCATGCTGTTGTTAAGAAGAAAAAACAGGTACAATGACTCACTGCCTCATCGGACAGGGGTGGCCTGATGGAGAAAGGCAGGACCATGGGGCCAGGACTGTAGCTGACCTCCAAGCTCAGCCCAGTATGGCCACCTCAGACCAACTGGGAGGTGGGCAGCAGGGGCAAAGGGAGAAAAGGGGGTGGCTTCTCTGGTGGAATAGGAAGGTCTCCTCCCCTCAAAGAGGCCCTCCTGTCACCTGAGAGAGGTGAATTAGCTCTCCCCAAACACGTTAGCCTATTTCCTTGCTTTATTTTCTTCATGGGTCCTTTCACTCTCTGAAATATTATTCATTTGTTTTAATGTTCATTACCTTCACCGCACCCCCCCCCCCACTCCCAGTCAAGTTCATTCTTCATGGTCTATCTTGCTCACTTAAGGATTTATTTCCTGCACAATGGGCTGAATGAAGAACTCCCTTGCAAAGAGTAAGTGCAAAGCAGATATCAAACAGTGAGAACATCACGTTCCTTTGGGTTCGGCAATTCTAACATTCCAACTTGTAGAAAAGAGCTAGTTCTTCAGTGGGAAAGTGAGAAGCAAGACTGGCTCTCGGGGGATCGGAACAGGTGAAAGCAACCCACTCCTGTCCCTCCTCTCTTGTCCCCCAGCCTCAGCTCCACTCAACTGGGTTGGGGGTGGGGGGGGCGGTGCGGGTAGAAAGCTTCTCCAGCCGCAAAAGAGAGCCGTGCGCTCAGATGCTCCTCCGCAGGCCGCGTCTAGCTGCGCTCACAAGCCGAGCTCAGCCCGGGCGGTGGGTGGGAAGAAACAGGGAGGGGAAGGTCTGGGGGTGTGAGGGTGGAGCGGAGCCCGGCCCTGCGATCCGGCCCGGGTTTTGCATGCCACCCACTCGCCCGCTCGGCCGCGGAGAATTCCATAATCACAGCGGGCGAGAGCGGAGACTGGGAGCGAAAAATCCGGGATCCGGCAACTTTGGGCAGCGCATGCGCGCCCGCGGCGCTCCATCCCAAACACACACACATTTTTCCCCCGGACTTGGAAAGTCACCCAAAGCCGCCCCAAGTGCAGGTAAGAGACTCGGCGCTCCCTCCGCCGCGGCTCCCCCACGCCCCTCAGCTCCGGGGGCCTCCCGGGGTGCTTCCCCGCCTCGCCCCCTGTCCCGGTGCAGCCCCCCACCCCCGAGGCTGCCGCTTGCAGCAGGGAGCGGGCGAGCGAGCGAGCGAGCCAGCCAGCCAGCCAGCCTGCCTGCGCGCGGCGGCTGCCACCCAACTCCGGCAGTGCGGGAGGCAGGGGGCACGGAGGGCTGGCATCCGGGCGCGGGGCGGCGCGTCGCCCGCCGCGGCCAGGGGAATGCCCAGCGCGCGGCTCCGGGGGAGGGGAGGGCTGCTGCTCCTGGGGGTCACTTACTCCAGCTGAGGGGGCGGCGGGGTAGGGGAGAAGAGGGGGAGGTGCCAGGCGTGAGTGCAGGACTTTACAAATAGGGTGGGGGCGTCCCCCGCGCTGCAGGCTCGGGGCGGGGGGGGGGGCAGGTGCTCGCCAGTACCGGGTAATCACTCCTTCCCCCTGCGTTCCCCCCCCCCCCAACCCCGGCTGCAGGGGTTCGTGCGCTCGCCAGGGCAGAGAAGGAGGCAGGGGTGAGGGGTGCCTGGGGTGACTTTGCAAGACTTTGCCCAGGGGAAGGGGTGGGTGGGGAACCCCTCCAGCCGACTCTTGTGCCCCAATACCAGGGTGTAGGTGTTACCGGCAGAGGTAGGCAGTGTTCACTTAGGCGCGGGGTGCCAAGGGGTGCCTCCGGGTGGGAAAACGAAGGCAATGGGTTGCTTGGCTGGGGGGAGCGGCGCCCCCTTTTTCATTTGTGCCTGGGAAGTTTGTCTTAAGTGCGCTGCTTCGGGCGCGGCAAGTGGCGCTCCTCACTCCCCCCACCCCCACCCCAGCGTCCCCGGGCGCAGGACTGGCAGTGCTGGGCACAGGGAGCCGGGGCACCGGCTTAGGGCCATGCGGCTGTCCGCCGGCGGCCGCCTGGGTCCGGGGAAAAGTTCCGGGGACTTGCCGCGGTTGTTGTGTGCGCCGGGAGAGAAGTTGCGCCCGGGGATGTGGGACGTTGGGCTGGCGGGCCGGCAGGCGGGTGGAGCGGTGCGCTCCCAGGGGGCTTGGCCGCGGTGGGCGAGGGTCTGGCGGGGTCTGTGCCCCCAGGGTGGGCTGAGGGTGACCTCGGGGCTTAGCAGTTGGGGAAAAGAAAACCCTAAATCTAGGGACGCACGGCTGAAAGAGGCACGAGTTGGAGGACAGAGAAGAGTAGCTCGTTAGGGGAGCAGGAGGGCACCAAAGGGGAGAGGGCCGGACCACCCGGTCACTTGGGGTCGACCTTCAGGGCAAAGGAGCGCGTGGTGGCTGGCAGAGGAGTGTCGCGAAGCGGGGCTCCAGGGGGCGCGCGGGAATGGGGTATATCGGGTCGGACAGACTGTCAGGGAGCTCCCGGGGCAGGGGGCCGAGTCGTGCGCCCGGGGTGAGCCGGCCGGGCGGAGCGGCGGCCGGTTTATTTTTACTCGG